>NC_053498.1:149691266-149708766 GCF_905171775.1 Rana temporaria
CTGGGGATTATTTTATATCACTGACACCAACACTGGAGATTATTTTATATCACTGACACCAACACTGAGGATTATTTTATATCACTGACACCAACACTGGAGATTATTTTATATCACTGACACCAACACTGAGGATTATTTTATATCACTGACACCAACACTGGGGATTATTTTATATCACTGACACCAACACTGGGGATTATTTTATATCACTGACACCAACACTGAGGATTATTTTATATCACTGACACCAACACTGGGGATTATTTTATATCACTGACACCAACACTGAGGATTATTTTATATCACTGACACCAACACTGAGGATTATTTTATATCACTGACACCAACACTGAGGATTATTTTATATCACTGACACCAACACTGGGGATTATTTTATATCACTGACACCAACACTGGGGATTATTTTATATCACTGACACCAACACTGGAGATTATTTTATATCCCTGACACCAACACTGGAGATTATTTTATATCACTGACACCAACACTGGGGATTATTTTATATCACTGACACCAACACTGGGGATTATTTTATATCAGTGACACCAACACTAAGGATTATTTTATATCACTGACACCAACACTGGGGATTATTTTATATCACTGACACCAACACTGGAGATTATTTTATATCCCTGACACCAACACTGGGGATTATTTTATATCACTGACACCAACACTGTTGATTATTTTATATCACTGACACCAACACTGGAGATTATTTTATATCAGTGACACCAACACTGGGGATTATTTTATATCACTGACACCAACACTGGGGATTATTTTATATCACTGACACCAACACTGGGGATTATTTTATATCACTGACACCAACACTGAGGATTATTTTATATCACTGACACCAACACTGGAGATTATTTTATATCACTGACACCAACACTGGAGATTATTTTATATCAGTGACACCAACACTGAGGATTATTTTATATCACTGACACCAACACTGGGGATTATTTTATATCACTGACACCAACACTGGAGATTATTTTATATCACTGACACCAACACTGGAGATTATTTTATATCAGTGACACCAACACTGAGGATTATTTTATATCACTGACACCAACACTGGGGATTATTTTATATCACTGACACCAACACTGAGGATTATTTTATATCACTGACACCAACACTGGGGATTATTTTATATCACTGACACCAACACTGAGGATTATTTTATATCACTGACACCAACACTGAGGATTATTTTATATCACTGACACCAACACTGGAGATTATTTTATATCCCTGACACCAACACTGAGGATTATTTTATATCCCTGACACCAAAACTGAGGATTATTTTATATCACTGACACCAACACTGGGGATTATTTTATATCACTGACACCAACACTGGGGATTATTTTATATCACTGACACCAACACTGGGGATTATTTTATATCAGTGACACCAACACTAAGGATTATTTTATATCACTGACACCAACACTGGGGATTATTTTATATCACTGACACCAACACTGGAGATTATTTTATATCCCTGACACCAACACTGGGGATTATTTTATATCACTGACACCAACACTGTTGATTATTTTATATCACTGACACCAACACTGGAGATTATTTTATATCAGTGACACCAACACTGAGGATTATTTTATATCACTGACACCAACACTGGAGATTATTTTATATCACTGACACCAACACTGGAGATTATTTTATATCACCGACACCAACACTGAGGATTATTTTATATCACTGACACCAACACTGAGGATTATTTTATATCACTGACACCAACACTGAGGATTATTTTATATCAGTGACACCAACACTGGGGATTATTTTATATCACTGACACCAACACTGGGGATTATTTTATATCACTGACACCAACACTGAGGATTATTTTATATCAGTGACACCAACACTGGGGATTATTTTATATCACTGACACCAACACTGAGGATTATTTTATATCACTGACACCAACACTGGAGATTATTTTATATCACTGACACCAACACTGGAGATTATTTTATATCACTGACACCAACACTGGAGATTATTTTATATCACTGACACCAACACTGGAGATTATTTTATATCACTGACACCAACACTGGAGATTATTTTATATCACTGACACCAACACTGGGGATTATTTTATATCACTGACACCAACACTGAGGATTATTTTATATCACTGACACCCACACTGAGGATTATTTTATATCACTGACACCCACACTGAGGATTATTTTATATCACTGACACCAACACTGGAGATTATTTTATATCACTGACACCAACACTGGGGATTATTTTATATCACTGACACCAACACTGGAGATTATTTATCACCGACACCCACACTGAGGATTATTTTATATCACTGACACCAACACTGGAGATTATTTTATATCAGTGACACCAACACTGGGGAGCTGAGCTTATCACTGTGCTGCTTCTCCTTTCCCTGTCCAGTCACACAATAGAGGCGGGTCCACGACAGCCTGGGCTCAGAGGAAGTCTGCTGAATAATGCTGGCCAGACGGAGGACACCTAGTGTTGGAAAAGCAGTACTGCATGGGGGACAGCTCCAGATTGAAGGTTAGTACTGCAGCCATTTTTTACTTGTGTTTTTTTTTGCTGCCACTGCCCTATCAGAAAGGAAAAACAGCAACCTGGACCTGCCTGGTGACCAGTTCTCCCCAGTAGTTGCTGGATAGTACAGAACAGCAAGGTAAGTGGCTACCCGAGAATGCAAATGTGGGGGATGGGCAAAGCAAGGAACTCGCACTCTACTACTGATACGATTCATTCTATAGAAAATTGCACAATAATAATTTACAGCCAGCACCCTTTTCCTGGCACGAGACTCGAGACCCGTAACTTTTCAAAGTATGAAAATAGAACCTGATCTATTATTAATGAGCGCGGAGGGCCAGGATTGGCTCAGGGGGTATTTAAAGGGCCAGCGCCCGCTGAGTCAAATATTTTGCAATCTTTTAAGCTGCTGCAGAAAGGTCAGCGAGGGCTTTGTGTGGCAGGAGCGCGGTTAATTATCTCCGGATACCATTTATAGTTCAGGCTGGTAAGAGACACCACCTGGGGCGCCGCTTAACCCCGCCCCACAGACGCTCCAATATAAACACACGCTGGAGAGGATGTGCGAAAGTAAAAAAACACGAAGAGTTACAGCAACACGGAAAAATATCCCACAGTATATACACCTTAAAGAGAAGGATAACCTGGGGGGGGGGATAAACACTATATATATAACGAAGGAAAAAAATATTTTAAAATATTTGATGTATTAATAAATATATTTATAATAAATATATAATAATATATATAATAAATATTAGTATTTATAACAAATTAAATATATAAATGTAAATATGTATACATATACTCTTCTGGAAGAACGGTCAAACATTCCCATAGACACCCTCCTAAACCTTGTGGGCGGCCTTCCCATAGACACTCCTAAACCTTGTGGACGGCCTTCCCAGAAGAGGTGAAGGTGTTATAGCTGCAAAGGGCGGGGCCAACTCAATATTGAACCCTCCGGACTAAGACTGGGATGCCATTAAAGGTCATGTGCGTGTAAAGGCCGGCGTCTCAATACTTTTGGTAATATAGTATATATAACATGCACTTATATTTATTTATAAATATATCTGTTTAGATATTTTAATTATATTTATTATAAATGTGTTAATAAAATAATTTATTGGTAAATATATCAATAAATAAAATAGATATATAAAATATATTATTTTTATTATTATTTATATATATATATATTTTTTTTTAACATAAAATGTGTTAAATGAAATAAAACTATTTATTAATATTTATATTGGGGTACCCCCCCTCCCCCCTCCCGAGGACATCTTTCTCTTTAAGGTTTATATACTGTGGGGTATTTTTCAGTTTTGCTGCTCCTCTTCAGGGCCGCCATCAGGGGGGTACAGGCAGTACCTGTATGCGGCCGGAGGTCCCCAGGGGCCCGGATGGCAACCCCCCCCTTTTTTTTTTTTTAAATGTTTAAAAAAAAAAAAAAATATTAGTATTATTATTTTTTTTTGTAAGGGGTCCGAAAAAAAAAAATGTAATATATATATATATTTTTTAAGGTCCCAGAGATCCCCAGCGTCCTGGATGGCAACCCCCACTTTTTTTTTATATAAAAAAAATATATATATTTTTTATATATTTTTTTTTATTTCCTTTTTTTATATATATATATATATATATATACATATATATATATATATATATATATATATATATATATATATATATATATTATTAAAGGGCCCAGAAGGCCCCTGATGGCTACCTTTTTTTTTTTTAAATGTTAAAAAAAATATATATTATTATTATTATTTTTTTGTAAGGGGTCCGAAAAAAAAATGTAATATATATATATTTTAAAGGGCCCAGAGGTCCCCAGGGCCCCGGATGGCCCCCCCCCCTTATTTTTTATAATTAGCTTTTTATATATTTTTCTTTATTTCTTTTATTTTGTATTTTCTCAATTTCAGGCGGCAGCCACCCCCCCCCTCCCCCGGTTCTCTCTGCTCCAGGGGGCCCCATAATTCCTGATGGCGGCCCTGCTTCTCTCCATAACCACCCTCCCTGTGTTTCACCTTTCACACACTCTTCTTCTTATTATTAATATTTATTACACGGAATTATATTTATTTATTTATATATACACATTTCATATATTATTTCATTTATTATAAATACTACAATGTATTATATATAGAAAAGATATAGATAGATAGATACATCACACATCCCCCAAACCACATAGTACTGAGGTGCCTTAGGTTTTGGTGAACAAACCCACACTTTACTAGATTCATGTCGGTGTCATTAAGAATGAAGGAGGCAGAGCGACCCCATGTGATACGGAAACCCACATTTCCCGCACCCCCCCCCCGGATATATAATCTTCTTGGCCCTGATGAAGGGAGGAGAGGGGGGGGTGTTGTTGGCTTCATTTTATGGTCAAATTGTAACCCATTGACTTTCTGTTTGGGCTCTTTTACCTTTTTACCACTAGGCGGTCATCTCTAGCTGTGCAGTGTGGCAGAGCCGTGTAAATCTCAGGACTGGATTGAAATATATAGAGCTCTGTATAGCGGACTGAGCAGAGAGAGACACGAGTGTCCATATTAGAGAATTCCGTACACTGAACTCCATCAAGTCTCATCCCATAGGATTGGCAAAAAGCAAGAGGGGGATTAGCGGGAGATAATCATCGGGGGAGGGGGGGGGATCCTTTACATGTAGAATGACGAGGGACCGAGTGATGAGGGATGATATGAAGGGCCAAACATAGCGAGTCCTAATCTCAGGATAGGAGATTTATTGCAGCAAACATAGTGCCAGCACACACGCCGCCACGGCACACACACCACCACGGCACACACGTCGCCACGGCGCAAATGCCGCCACGGCACACACGTCACCACAGCACACACGTCACCACAGCCCACACACCGCCACGGCACACACGTCACCACAGCACACACGTCACCACAGCCCACACACCGCCATGGCCCACACACCACCACGGCACACACACCACCACGGCACACATGTCGCCACGGCACACATGCCACCATGGCGCACACACCGCCACGGCCCTCACACCATCACAGCACACACACCACCACAGCACACACGTCGCCACGGCACACACGTCGCCACGGCACACACGCACCGCCACGGCACACGCACCGCCACAGCACACGCACCGCCACGGCACACTTTTGACAAAGTGAAGCGCGCTGACAGATCACAGAAAGCCGCACTTCATGCCGCCATCTAAAAACAAATCAAGAACAGATTAGAAACAAAGTAATGTCCGTGTATCGGTCTAGGGAGGGTTTCAAATCCATTTCTAAGGCTTTGGGACTCTGGTGAACCTTGGGGGGGGGGGGGCGGAGCAGTTATCCACAAATGGAGATACAGTAACTTGGAACGGTGGTGAACAGTGACGGTGTGTCCTTAAGAGCGCAAGAGCGCCGCCCTCCTCCCCTGTCACTCTCTAATTACCATAGACAGATTCATACATGGCATGAATCTATCTATAGCCGCTGCTGACACCCCTTATACAGGTGTCCGGCCCCTTTCCGGTCACCGGGCACCTGAATTACAGCGGCAGGGGTGTTTTTTGGAAGCACCTGATTGGAGCCTTTTGCTCTAATAGGCGTCCAAAAAAGTGAGAAGCAGGGGCAGCATTCGATGGCACAGTGGCAGCATTTTGATGGCACAGTGGCAGCATTGGGAGCATTTGATGGCACCGTGGCGGCATTTTGATGGCACAGTGGCAGCATTAGGAGCATTTGATGGCACCGTGGCAGCATTGGGAACATTTTGATGGCACAGTGGCAGCATTTTGATGGCACAGTGGCAGCATTTTGATGGCACAGTGGCAGCAATGGGAGCATTGGATGGCACAGTGACAGCATTTGATGGCACAGTGGCAGCATTGGGAGCATTTGATGGCACAGTGGCAGCATTGGATGGCACAGTGGCAGCATTGGATGGCACAGTGGCAGCATTGGATGGCACAGTGGCAGCATTGGGAGCATTGGATGGCACAGTGGCAGCATTGGATGGCACAGTGGCAGCATTGGATGGCACAGTGGCAGCATTGGATGGCACAGTGGCAGCATTGGATGGCACAGTGGCAGCATTGGGAGCATTGGATGGCACAGTGACAGCATTGGATGGCACAGTGGCAGCATTGGATGGCACAGTGGCAGCATTGGGAGCATTGGATGGCACAGTGACAGCATTTGATGGCACAGTGGCAGCATTGGGAGCATTTGATGGCACAGCGGCAGCATTGGGAGCATTTGATGGCACCGTGGCGGCATTTTGATGGCACAGTGGCAGCATTAGGAGCATTTGATGGCACCGTGGCAGCATTGGGAACATTTTGATGGCACAGTGGCAGCATTTTGATGGCACAGTGGCAGCATTTTGATGGCACAGTGGCAGCAATGGGAGCATTGGATGGCACAGTGACAGCATTTGATGGCACAGTGGCAGCATTGGGAGCATTTGATGGCACAGTGGCAGCATTGGATGGCACAGTGGCAGCATTGGATGGCACAGTGGCAGCATTGGATGGCACAGTGGCAGCATTGGGAGCATTGGATGGCACAGTGGCAGCATTGGATGGCACAGTGGCAGCATTGGATGGCACAGTGGCAGCATTGGATGGCACAGTGGCAGCATTGGATGGCACAGTGGCAGCATTGGGAGCATTGGATGGCACAGTGACAGCATTGGATGGCACAGTGGCAGCATTGGATGGCACAGTGGCAGCATTGGGAGCATTGGATGGCACAGTGACAGCATTTGATGGCACAGTGGCAGCATTGGGAGCATTTGATGGCACAGCGGCAGCATTGGGAGCATTTGATGGCACCGTGGCGGCATTTTGATGGCACAGTGGCAGCATTAGGAGCATTTGATGGCACCGTGGCAGCATTGGGAACATTTTGATGGCACAGTGGCAGCATTTTGATGGCACAGTGGCAGCATTTTGATGGCACAGTGGCAGCAATGGGAGCATTGGATGGCACAGTGACAGCATTTGATGGCACAGTGGCAGCATTGGGAGCATTTGATGGCACAGTGGCAGCATTGGATGGCACAGTGGCAGCATTGGATGGCACAGTGGCAGCATTGGATGGCACAGTGGCAGCATTGGGAGCATTGGATGGCACAGTGGCAGCATTGGATGGCACAGTGGCAGCATTGGATGGCACAGTGGCAGCATTGGGAGCATTGGATGGCACAGTGGCAGCATTGGATGGCACAGTGGCAGCATTGGATGGCACAGTGGCAGCATTGGGAGCATTGGATGGCACAGTGACAGCATTTGATGGCACAGTGGCAGCATTGGGAGCATTTGATGGCACAGCGGCAGCATTGGGAGCATTGGATGGCACAGTAAGGCTGCAATTCATGTTTTTTTTTTCAATTTGTTTGCCCCCCCCCCCCCTCCCAAAGATTTTGAGCACCAGCTGCCACTGGTGGGGAACCTTCCCAGGAGTGGCTGGCCTACAAAAATGACTCCAGGAGCACAACGAGGACTCATCCAGGAGGTCATAAAAGATGCCAGAAGAACATCTAAAGACCCGCAGGCCTCTCTTGCCTCAGGTAAGGTCGGTGTTCAGGATTTACCAAAAAGGGAGAGACGGGTGAAAATGGCGTCCATGGGAGAGTTCCAAGGCCAAAGCCACTGCTGACCAAATTTAAAGTGACGTACGGGGGCGTCGCCTTGCCCAGCCGCACCATTCTGCGTGAAGTGGTCGGAAACTGGATAAAATACATGGATGATAAAAATTATAGACGGATCATTTCTTTGTAATAAGAGGTAAAGATACGGCTACAGCCGGGCTAGACTCCCCGACATGCTTAGCCCCGCCTAGAATTTACACCCGTCTACCATGAACATGCGTTTAGACACAGCGAGCGTTTTTTTTTATATAATTCTTAGGATTTCTATAGAGGAGAGAATTCTGGGAACTTCACACGTCTGGAATGTATCAGGAAGACGAATCAATCAATAGAAAGATCTAATCATTGCCAATACAGGATACAGGAATACGAGCCGATCGATGAGGAAATGACGGAGCGTCCGGGAAAGGTTCAGCGGATACAAAGTGTCAGATTTTTGCTGCACACGGAAAAAAAAAAATGTAACTTAATCCCCTCCCCCGACATTCAGAGGTTGCGGTCCTCCGCAGATCAATAACATCCGTTCCTGCAGCTCCGTAACCAGAAGAAAGGAACCAAAATCACATAGAAAAGAACGCGCAATGTCTAATCCGGAACATTCCATGACATCATCACACGTGTCACAGGAAGTTCAGTCGTCTCGGCTGAAAGATAGAATAAGAGCGCAGATTGAAAAATCGTCCAATTAGAGCGCAGAATGAAAAATCATCCAATAAGAGCGCAGATTGAAAAATCATCCAATAAGAGCGCAGATTGAAAAATCATCCAATAAGAGCGCAGATTGAAAAATCATCCAATAAGAGCGCAGATTGAAAAATCGTCCATAAGAGCGCAGATTGAAAAATCGTCCAATAAGCGCGCAGATTGAAAAATCGTCCAATAAGAGCGCTGATAGAAAAATCGTCCAATAAGAGTGCAGAATGAAAAATCATCCAATAAGAGCGCAGATTGAAAAATCATCCAATAAGAGCGCAGATTGAAAAATCGTCCATAAGAGTGCAGATTGAAAAATCGTCCAATAAGCGCGCAGATTGAAAAATCGTCCAATAAGCGCGCAGATTGAAAAATCGTCCAATAAGAGCGCTGATAGAAAAATCGTCCAATAAGAGTGCAGAATAAAAAATCATCCAATAAGAGCGCAGATTGAAAAATCGTCCAATAAGCGTGCAGATTGAAAAATCGTCCGAAAAGAGCGCTGATAGAAAAATCGTCCAATAAGAGCGCTGATAGAAAAATCGTCCAATAAGAGCGCTGATAGGGAAATCGTCCAATAAGAGCGCTGATAGGGAAATCGTCCAATAAAAGCGCAGATAGAAAAATCATCCAATTTATCACATTTTTTCATTAAAGCTTCTATTAATGAAAAAGCAACAAATAAAAAAGCATCTGCTCCTCCCCCATTCATAGAAGATGTATTATCTGTTCTCATAATAAAAAGCAAACTATGAATGGAGGAGGCGGAGGCGGAGCTTTCATCCACCCCTCCTCCATTTATTTATTTTTACACTGTCCCTTAAAAATAAACAGAATTGTTTACTTCCGCCCTAGACAGGACGTGATGTCATGGACGTCTCTCCGGTCCTCCTAGACCTAGATCATAGAGGTGATCAGAGATGATCTAGCCTTTCTTCACCTCTATGGTCAGCCACACCAAACGTCACATTCCCGGGCTCTCCGGCCAGGGGCGTGCCTAGAGCATATGACACCCGGGGCGGATCTAATATCTGGCACCCCCACTTTAAAATGTAAAAACACCCCACTGTGCCCCCTGCATCCCCCAATAGCCCCTGCACATTACCCCCCCACAGTCCTGACTGGACCCCTTACACATTACCCTCCACCCCCATCCCAGCCCTGACTGGAGCCCCTGCACACTACACTCCACCCCCATCCCAGCCCTGACTGGAGCCCCTGCACATTACCCCCCCCCCCAGCCCTGACTGGAGCCCCTGCACATTACCCCCCCCCCCAGCCCTGACTGGAGCCCCTGCACACAACCCCCCCCCCACAGCCCTGACTGGACCCCCTGCACATTACCCCCCCCCCATCCCAGCCCTGACTGGACCCCCTGCACATTACCCCCCCCCCATCCCAGCCCTGACTGGACCCCCTGCACATTACCCTCTACCCCCATCTCAGCCCTGACTGGACCCCCTGCACATTACCCCCCCCCCACAGCCCTGACTGGACCCCCTGCACATTACCCCCCCCCACAGCCCTGACTGGACCCCCTGCACATTACCCCCCCCCCATCCCAGCCCTGACTGGACCCCCTGCACATTACCCCCCCCCCCATCCCAGCCCTGACTGGACCCCCTGCACATTACCCTCTACCCCCATCTCAGCCCTGACTGGACCCCCTGCACATTACCCCCCCCCCCCATCCCAGCCCTGACTGGACCCCCTGCACATTACCCTCCACCCCCATCTAAGCCCTGACTGGACCCCCTGCACATTACCCCCCCCCCCAGCCCTGACTGGACCCCCTGCACATTACCCTCCACCCCCATCCCAGCCCTGACTGGACCCCCTGCACATTCCCCCCCCCCCAGCCCTGACTGGACCCCCTGCACATTACCCTCCACCCCCATCCCATCCCTGACTGGACCCCCTGCACATTACCCCCCCCACAGCCCTGACTGGACCCCCTGCACATTACCCCCCCCCCCAGCCCTGACTGGACCCCCTGCACATTACCCCCCCCACAGCCCTGACTGGACCCCCTGCACATTACCCCCCCCCCCACAGCCCTGACTGGAGCCCCTGCACATTACCCCCCCCCCCCCAGCCCTGACTGGAGCCCCTGCACACTACACTCCACCCCCATCCCAGCCATGACTGGAGCCCCTGCACATTACCCTCTACCCCCATCTCAGCCCTGACTGGAGCCCCTGCACACAACCCCCTCCCCCACAGCCCTGACTGGACCCCCTGCACATTACCCTCCACCCCCATCTAAGCCCTGACTGGACCCCCTGCACATTACCCCCCCCCCCCCCCCAGCCCTGACTGGACCCCCTGCACATTACCCTCCACCCCCATCCCAGCCCTGACTGGACCCCCTGCACATTACCCTCCACCCCCATCCCAGCCCTGACTGGACCCCCTGCACATTACCCCCCCCCACAGCCCTGACTGGACCCCCTGCACATTACCCCCCCCACAGCCCTGACTGGACCCCCTGCACATTACCCCCCCCCCAGCCCTGACTGGAGCCCCTGCACATTACCCCCCCCCCCAGCCCTGACTGGAGCCCCTGCACATTACCCCCCCCCCCCCAGCCCTGACTGGAGCCCCTGCACATTACCCCCCCCCCCCATCCCAGCCCTGACTGGAGCCCCTGCACATTACCCTCCACCCCCATCCCAGCCCTGACTGGACCCCCTGCACATTACCCCCCCCCCCACAGCCCTGACTGGACCCCCTGCACATTACCCCCCCCCCCCAGCCCTGACTGGACCCCCTGCACATTACCCTCCACCCCCATCCCAGCCCTGACTGGACCCCCTGCACATTACCCTCCACCCCCATCCCAGCCCTGACTGGACCCCCTGCACATTACCCCCCCCCACAGCCCTGACTGGACCCCCTGCACATTACCCCCCCACAGCCCTGACTGGACCCCCTGCACATTACCCCCCCCACAGCCCTGACTGGACCCCCTGCACATTACCCCCCCCCCAGCCCTGACTGGAGCCCCTGCACATTACCCCCCCCCCACAGCCCTGACTGGACCCCCTGCACATTACCCCCCCCCCCACAGCCCTGACTGGAGCCCCTGCACATTACCCCCCCCAGCCCTGACTGGAGCCCCTGCACACTACACTCCACCCCCATCCCAGCCCTGACTGGAGCCCCTGCACATTACCCTCTACCCCCATCTCAGCCCTGACTGGAGCCCCTGCACACAACCCCCTCCCCCACAGCCCTGACTGGACCCCCTGCACATTACCCTCCCCCCCCATCTAAGCCCTGACTGGACCCCCTGCACATTACCCCCCCCCCCCCAGCCCTGACTGGACCCCCTGCACATTACCCTCCACCCCCATCCCAGCCCTGACTGGACCCCCTGCACATTACCCCCCCCACAGCCCTGACTGGACCCCCTGCACATTACCCCCCCACAGCCCTGACTGGACCCCCTGCACATTACCCCCCCCCCCAGCCCTGACTGGACCCCCTGCACATTACCCCCCCCACAGCCCTGACTGGAGCCCCTGCACATTACCCCCCCCCCCAGCCCTGACTGGAGCCCCTGCACATTACCCCCCCCCCCCCCAGCCCTGACTGGAGCCCCTGCACACTACACTCCACCCCCATCCCAGCCCTGACTGGAGCCCCTGCACATTACCCTCTACCCCCATCTCAGCCCTGACTGGAGCCCCTGCACACAACCTCCCCCCCCCAGCCCTGACTGGACCCCCTGCACATTACCCCCCCCCATCCCAGCCCTGACTGGACCCCCTGCACATTACCCTCCACCCCCATCTAAGCCCTGACTGGACCCCCTGCACATTACCCCCCCCCCCCAGCCCTGACTGGACCCCCTGCACATTACCCTCCACCCCCATCCCAGCCCTGACTGGACCCCCTGCACATTACCCCCCCCACAGCCCTGACTGGACTCCCTGCACATTACCCCCCCCACAGCCCTGACTGGACCCCCTGCACATTACCCCCCCCCCCCCAGCCCTGACTGGAGCCCCTGCACATTACCCCCCCCCCACAGCCCTGACTGGACCCCCTGCACATTACCCCCCCCCACAGCCCTGACTGGACCCCCTGCACATTACCCCCCCCACAGCCCTGACTGGACCCCCTGCACATTACCCCCCCCCCCAGCCCTGACTGGAGCCCCTGCACATTACCCCCCCCCCCACAGCCCTGACTGGACCCCCTGCACATTACCCCCCCCCCCCACAGCCCTGACTGGAGCCCCTGCACATTACCCCCCCCCCCCCAGCCCTGACTGGACCCCCTGCACATTACCCCCCCCCCATCCCAGCCCTGACTGGAGCCCCTGCACATTACCCTCTACCCCCATCTCAGCCCTGACTGGAGCCCCTGCACACAACCCCCTCCCCCACAGCCCTGACTGGACCCCCTGCACATTACCCTCCACCCCCATCCCAGCCCTGACTGGACCCCCTGCACACTACCCCCCCCACAGCCCTGACTGGACCCCCTGCACATTACCCCCCCCCCCAGCCCTGACTGGAGCCCCTGCACATTACCCCCCCCACAGCCCTGACTGGACCCCCTGCACATTACCCCCCCCCACAGCCCTGACTGGAGCCCCTGCACATTACCCCCCCCCCAGCCCTGACTGGAGCCCCTGCACACTACACTCCACCCCCATCCCAGCCCTGACTGGACCCCCTGCACATTACCCTCTACCCCCATCTCAGCCCTGACTGGAGCCCCTGCACACAACCCCCTCCCCCACAGCCCTGACTGGACCCCCTGCACATTACCCTCCACCCCCATCTAAGCCCTGACTGGACCCCCTGCACATTACCCCCCCCCCCCAGCCCTGACTGGACCCCCTGCACATTACCCTCCACCCCCATCCCAGCCCTGACTGGACCCCCTGCACATTACCCTCCACCCCCATCCCAGCCCTGACTGGACCCCCTGCACATTACCCCCCCCCCACAGCCCTGACTGGACCCCCTGCACATTACCCCCCCCCACAGCCCTGACTGGACCCCCTGCACATTACCCCCCCCACAGCCCTGACTGGACCCCCTGCACATTACCCCCCCCCCCAGCCCTGACTGGAGCCCCTGCACATTACCCCCCCCCACAGCCCTGACTGGACCCCCTGCACATTACCCCCCCCCACAGCCCTGACTGGAGCCCCTGCACATTACCCCCCCCCCCCCCAGCCCTGACTGGAGCCCCTGCACATTACCCCCCCCCCCCAGCCCTGACTGGAGCCCCTGCACACTACACTCCACCCCCATCCCAGCCCTGACTGGAGCCCCTGCACATTACCCTCTACCCCCATCTCAGCCCTGACTGGAGCCCCTGCACACAACCTCCCCCCCACAGCCCTGACTGGACCCCCTGCACATTACCCCCCCCCATCCCAGCCCTGACTGGACCCCCTGCACATTACCCCCCCCCCCCATCCCAGCCCTGACTGGAGCCCCTGCACATTACCCTCTACCCCCATCTCAGCCCTGACTGGAGCCCCTGCACACAACCCCCTCCCCCCCCAGCCCTGACTGGACCCCCTGCACATTACCCTCCACCCCCATCTAAGCCCTGACTGGACCCCCTGCACATTACCCCCCCCCCCAGCCCTGACTGGACCCCCTGCACATTACCCTCCACCCCCATCCCAGCCCTGACTGGACCCCCTGCACATTACCCCCCCCCCCCACAGCCCTGACTGGACCCCCTGCACATTACCCCCCCCACAGCCCTGACTGGACCCCCTGCACATTACCCCCCCCCACAGCCCTGACTGGAGCCCCTGCACATTACCCCCCCCCCCCACAGCCCTGACTGGACCCCCTGCACATTCCCCCCCCCCCACAGCCCTGACTGGAGCCCCTGCACATTACCCCCCCCCCCCAGCCCTGACTGGAGCCCCTGCACACTACACTCCACCCCCATCCCAGCCCTGACTGGAGCCCCTGCACACAACCCCCTCCCCCACAGCCCTGACTGGACCCCCTGCACATTACCCTCCACCCCCATCTAAGCCCTGACTGGACCCCCTGCACATTACCCCCCCCCCCAGCCCTGACTGGACCCCCTGCACATTACCCTCCACCCCCATCCCAGCCCTGACTGGACCCCCTGCACATTACCCCCCCCCACAGCCCTGACTGGACCCCCTGCACATTACCCCCCCCCCCAGCCCTGACTGGAGCCCCTGCACATTACCCCCCCCCCCCACAGCCCTGACTGGACCCCCTGCACATTACCCCCCCCCCACAGCCCTGACTGGAGCCCCTGCACATTACCCCCCCCCCCAGCCCTGACTGGAGCCCCTGCACACTACACTCCACCCCCATCCCAGCCCTGACTGGAGCCCCTGCACATTACCCTCTACCCCCATCTCAGCCCTGACTGGAGCCCCTGCACACAACCCCCTCCCCCCCAGCCCTGACTGGACCCCCTGCACATTACCCCCCCCCCCAGCCCTGACTGGACCCCCTGCACATTACCCTCCACCCCCATCCCAGCCCTGACTGGACCCCCTGCACATTACCCCCCCCCCAGCCCTGACTGGACCCCCTGCACATTACCCTCCACCCCCATCTAAGCCCTGACTGGACCCCCTGCACATTACCCCCCCCCCCCCCCAGCCCTGACTGGACCCCCTGCACATTACCCTCCACCCCCATCCCAGCCCTGACTGGACCCCCTGCACATTACCCTCAACCCCCATCCCAGCCCTGACTGGACCCCCTGCACATTACCCCCCCCCCCCCAGCCCTGACTGGAGCCCCTGCACATTACCCCCCCCCCACAGCCCTGACTGGACCCCCTGCACATTACCCCCCCCCACAGCCCTGACTGGAGCCCCTGCACATTACCTCCCCCCCCCCCAGCCCTGACGGAGCCCCTGCACATTACCCCCCCCCCCAGCCCTGACTGGAGCCCCTGCACATTACCCTCTACCCCCATCTCAGCCCTGACTGGAGCCCCTGCACACAACCTCCCCCCCACAGCCCTGACTGGACCCCCTGCACATTACCCCCCCCCCATCCCAGCCCTGACTGGAGCCCCTGCACATTACCCTCTACCCCCCATCTCAGCCCTGACTGGAGCCCCCTGCACACAACCCCCCCCCCACAGCCCTGACTGGACCCCCTGCACATTACCCTCCACCCCCATCTAAGCCCTGACTGGACCCCCTGCACATTACCACCCCCCCCCCCAGCCCTGACTGGACCCCCTGCACATTACCCTCCACCCCCATCCCAGCCCTGACTGGACCCCCTGCACATTACCCTCCACCCCCATCCCAGCCCTGACTGGACCCCCTGCACATTACCCCCCCCCACAGCCCTGACTGGACCCCCTGCACATTACCCCCCCCACAGCCCTGACTGGACCCCCTGCACATTACCCCCCCCCCCCCCCAGCCCTGACTGGAGCCCCTGCACATTACCCCCCCCCCACAGCCCTGACTGGACCCCCTGCACATTACCCCCCCCACAGCCCTGACTGGAGCCCCTGCACATTACCCCCCCCCCCCCCAGCCCTGACTGGAGCCCCTGCACACTACACTCCACCCCCATCCCAGCCCTGACTGGAGCCCCTGCACATTACCCTCTACCCCCATCTCAGCCCTGACTGGAGCCCCTGCACACAACCCCCTCCCCCACAGCCCTGACTGGACCCCCTGCACATTACCCTCCACCCCCATCTAAGCCCTGACTGGACCCCCTGCACATTACCCCCCCCCCCCAGCCCTGACTGGACCCCCTGCACATTACCCTCCACCCCCATCCCAGCCCTGACTGGACCCCCTGCACATTACCCTCCACCCCCATCCCAGCCCTGACTGGACCCCCTGCACATTACCCCCCCCCCCACAGCCCTGACTGGACCCCCTGCACATTACCCCCCCCCACAGCCCTGACTGGACCCCCTGCACATTACCCCCCCCCACAGCCCTGACTGGACCCCCTGCACATTACCCCCCCCCCCCCAGCCCTGACTGGAGCCCCTGCACATTACCCCCCCCCCCCACAGCCCTGACTGGACCCCCTGCACATTACCCCCCCCCACAGCCCTGACTGGAGCCCCTGCACATTACCCCCCCCCCAGCCCTGACTGGAGCCCCTGCACACTACACTCCACCCCCATCCCAGCCCTGACTGGAGCCCCTGCACATTACCCTCTACCCCCATCTCAGCCCTGACTGGAGCCCCTGCACACAACCCCCCCCCCCCCCAGCCCTGACTGGACCCCCTGCACATTACCCCCCCCCCCCCAGCCCTGACTGGACCCCCTGCACATTACCCTCCACCCCCATCCCAGCCCTGACTGGACCCCCTGCACATTACCCCCCCCCCACAGCCCTGACTGGACCCCCTGCACATTACCCCCCCCCCACAGCCCTGACTGGACCCCCTGCACATTACCCCCCCCCCCCAGCCCTGACTGGAGCCCCTGCACATTACCCCCCCCCACAGCCCTGACTGGACCCCCTGCACATTACCCCCCCCA